>NC_054492.1:13454605-13457105 GCF_017639515.1 Carcharodon carcharias | reverse complement strand
GAGAGCGCGCGAGAGAGAGAGAGCGCGCGAGAGAGAGAGAGAGAGCGCGCGAGAGAGAGAGAGAGCGCGCGAGAGAGAGAGAGAGAGAGAGAGAGAGCGCGCGAGAGAGAGGGAGAGAGAGAGAGAGCGCGCGAGAGAGAGAGAGAGAGAGAGAGCGCGCGAGAGAGAGAGAGAGAGCGCACGAGAGAGAGAGAGAGAGCGCACGAGAGAGAGAGAGAGAGAGAGAGAGAGAGCGCGCGAGAGAGAGAGAGAGAGCGCACGAGAGAGAGCGCGCGATAGAGCGCGCGAGAGAGAGAGAGAGATAGAGCGCGCGAGAGAGAGAGAGAGATAGAGCGCGCGAGAGAGAGAGAGAGATAGAGCGCGCGAGAGAGAGAGAGAGATAGAGCGCCCGAGAGAGAGAGAGAGATAGAGCGCGCAAGAGAGAGAGCGAGAGAGCGCGCGAGAGAGAGAGAGCGCGAGAGAGAGCGCGCGAGAGAGAGCGCGCGAGAGAGAGCGCGCGAGAGAGAGCGCGCGAGAGAGAGCGCGCGAGAGAGAGAGCGCGAGAGAGAGAGAGCGCGAGAGAGAGAGAGCGCGAGAGAGAGAGAGCGCGAGAGAGAGAGAGCGCGAGAGAGAGAGCGCGAGAGAGAGAGCGCGAGAGAGAGAGCGCGAGAGAGAGAGCGCGAGAGAGAGAGCGCGAGAGAGAGAGCGCGAGAGAGAGAGCGCGAGAGAGAGAGAGAGCAGCGCGAGAGAGAGAGAGAGAGAGCGCACGAGAGAGAGCGCGCGATAGAGCGCGCGAGAGAGAGAGAGAGATAGAGCGCGCGAGAGAGAGAGAGAGATAGAGCGCGCGAGAGAGAGAGAGAGATAGAGCGCGCGAGAGAGAGAGAGAGATAGAGCGCGCGAGAGACAGCGCGCGCGCGCGAGACAGCGCGCGCGCGCGCGCGAGAGACAGCGCGCGCGCGCGCGCGAGAGAGACAGCGCGCGCGCGCGCGCGCGCGAGAGAGACAGCGCGCGCGCGCGCGCGAGAGAGAGACAGCGCGCGCGCGCGCGCGCGAGAGAGACAGCGCGCGCGCGCGCGAGAGAGACAGCGCGCGCGTGCGCGCGCGAGAGAGACAGCGCGCGCGCGCGCGCGCGAGAGAGACATCGCGCGCGCGCGCGCGAGAGAGAGACAGCGCGCGCGCGAGAGAGAGAGACAGCGCGCTGCGCGCGCGCGAGAGAGACAGCGCGCGCGCGCGAGAGAGACAGCGCGCGCGCGAGAGAGAGAGACAGCGCGCGCGCGAGAGAGAGAGACAGCGCGCGCGCGCGAGAGAGAGAGACAGCGCGCGCGCGCGCGAGAGAGAGACAGCGCGCGCGCGCGCGAGAGAGAGACAGCGCGCGCGCGCGCGAGAGAGAGACACAGCGCGCGCGCGACAGACAGCGCGCGCGCGCGCGCGACAGACAGCGCGCGCGCGCGCGCGACAGACAGCGCGCGCGCGCGCGCGACAGACAGCGCGCGCGCGCGCGCGACAGACAGCGCGCGCGCGCGCGAGACAGACAGCGCGCGCGCGCGCGCGAGACAGACAGCGCGCGCGCGCGCGCGAGACAGACAGCGCGCGCGCGCGCGCGAGACAGACAGCGCGCGCGCGCGCGCGAGACAGACAGCGCGCGCGCGCGCGCGAGACAGACAGCGCGCGCGCGCGCGCGAGACAGACAGCGCGCGCGCGAGACAGACAGCGCGCGCGCGAGACAGACAGCGCGCGCGCGAGACAGACAGCGCGCGCGCGAGACAGACAGCGCGCGCGCGAGACAGACAGCGCGCGCGCGAGACAGACAGCGCGCGCGCGAGACAGACAGCGCGCGCGCGAGACAGACAGCGCGCGCGCGAGACAGACAGCGCGCGCGCGAGACAGACAGCGCGCGCGCGAGACAGACAGCGCGCGCGCGAGACAGACAGCGCGCGCGCGCGAGACAGACAGCGCGCGCGCGCGAGACAGACAGCGCGCGCGCGCGCGAGACAGACAGCGCGCGCGCGCGCGAGACAGACAGCGCGCGCGCGCGCCAGACAGACAGCGCGCGCGCGCGCCAGACAGACAGCGCGCGCGCGCGCCAGACAGACAGCGCGCGCGCGCGCCAGACAGACAGCGCGCGCGCGCGCCAGACAGACAGCGCGCGCGCGCGCCAGACAGACAGCGCGCGCGCGCGCCAGACAGACAGCGCGCGCGCGCGCCAGACAGACAGCGCGCGCGCGCGCCAGACAGACAGACAGCGCGCGCGCGCGCCAGACAGACAGACAGCGCGCGCGCGCGCCAGACAGACAGACAGCGCGCGCGCGCGCCAGACAGACAGACAGCGCGCGCGCGCGCCAGACAGACAGACTGCGCGCGCGCGCGCGAGACAGACAGCGCGCGCGCGCGAGACAGACAGCGCGCGCGCGCGCGAGACAGACAGCGCGCGCGCGCGAGAGACAGACCGCGCGCGCGCGCCAGACAGACAGCGCGCGCGCGCGCCAGACAGACAGCGCGCGCGCGCGCCAGACAGACAGCGC